>NW_025422203.1:0-31240 GCF_011764305.1 Mustela putorius furo | reverse complement strand
GGACAAAGCGAACTATGGTTAAAAATTGGGGCCTAGGGGGCATGGCAAGCCAATATTGCTGTCTCACCATCAGCACTAGAGGCCTACCGGAGGACTGGGTTCAGGCTGAGGTCTCACAATGTGTGTTTGTATGAACAATGTGGCCCGCAAGCATGTCGCGGGCCTCATCGGCCACCCTGTTTCCACTACACTGAACCTTGGGACACACATGCCAACCACAATGTTTCTTGGCCCCAATGGGGGGAAAAACAACAATAATATCTGAGTTCATGCATCATTTTCAACCTGGGGCCGTGATTGAGATATAGTCTAGTTTCTGAAGCCTGAAAACCAAGGTTGAGAAGAGATGACGACCTAAGACCATGGCGGGTCCGATGTGCTCAGTGTGCGGCCACTCTCTGGGTGGGGACAGGAGGTCCAGGATTCAGCTGTGTCAGAAAGTGCATTAGTTCCCAGGTCAAGCCTATATATTTAGGGTACAGCCGAATTGCGTGCCCTGTTGATCCTTCATTTGTGTTCCTGGGTAGCCCCAGAGGGCAATGTTTTTCTTCTGGAGGGCAGGCAAGAGTGCTACATTGTAGTTCTGGATTGCCAAACTGGAGGGCATGTGGGCCAGTAGTCTGAGGACGGAAGTCTGAGATCCCAAGTTAGGCCTAGGTTTCTGGGTGAGGACAATGGCAGGCACAATATACAGACCTGAATTGAGATCTCAGCATCTGAAGTCAGGTCGAGGATCAGATGATCACTCAGGTTGGACATTTCTGTCCCTGATGGGCCCTTCAGACAGTGCATCAGTCTTCGGGTCTGAGTTGACAGGAGGTGCACAGATGGGCACAGATTGCCCCCTGTTTGTCCTGGGAGCCACAAATATTGGGATGGCCTCAGGGACTTGGAGGTTTATCCTTTTAGTGGGTTGTGGCCATTGGAATGGGCAGATACAATTCCCTTGGAGAGGTCAAGCACAGTCGTCATGTTTGGCTCAGGGTCTGAGCCTGTAGGGTGCGTAGGACAGGGCTGTGTGGACCGTTGTCTGAAAACACAAACTCGCGCTTAGTTTTTCGGGTCCTAGGTATGGTGCAGGACTGATCTACAGACCATGAGGAGAACTCTAGGGATATGAAAAAAGGGCGAGTGTGAGGCTCTTCCTCAAGTTTTTCTCTCTGGATATCCTGTCACTCATGATCGTTAAATTTCCGGGTGACTTCATGGGAAATGGACGAGTCTTACTCTCTGGGGTTTGGCCCAGTCCAAAGAGTTTGGGGGTCATTCAATGGGATGGAAGAAGTCGTTGATCTGTTGTTGTTAATTTGTTTTGTTTTGTTTCTCAACCTCAGGTGTCCCACCAAAATGAGGGATTCTCGAGTAGAGCGCGGGGACGGGGGCGACTGGACAACCCAGAAATCTGGTTAAAAATTTGGGTCCTAGGACTGTCAAGCCCATTATGACATCTAATGGTCCAGCCCCTGAGAGGACGTAACTAGAGGACAGGACTCACGCTGAGGGTCACAATGCGTGTTTTATGCCCTCGTCGCACTCATGAATGGACGGGCCCTCAGGGTGAATGCTAGTTTCTCCTACACTGAACGTTGGACCACATGCCAACCACAAGGTTTCTTTCCATTTGTAAGGAAGAGTACTGATTTCTGCATCACAGTCACCCCTGGGCAGTGCTTGGAGATAAGGTCTAGGTTCTGAAGCCTGAAAAAACTGAGGTAGGGAAGAGATGATGACCCAAGGCCATGGCGGGTCTGATGTGCTCAGTGTGCGGGGTCAGCTGTCTGGGTGTTGGTTCACACGAATACCGGGCTCAGTTTGTCAGACAGTGCATTAGTGCCCAGGTTAGACTCTATATTTTGGATGCATTTGAATGCCGTGTAGGTACTTATCTGAAGAACTCTTCAGGATATGAAGAATGAGCGAGTCTGATGCGCATGCTCAGGCTTTTGTCTCTTGATTTTGTATCAGCGATGGCCGTGGAATTTTGGGGATGCCTCATGGGCTATGGACGAATCTTGTCTCTGTGGACTTGGCCAGATCCCAATTGTTTTTCCGTCAATCTGTGGGATGGGCGGACTCCTTTCAGGTTTGTTACCACAGGTGTCCCACCAAAAAGAGGAATTCCAAAGCAGAGCCCTGGGGAAGAGTGAAGGGACAACCCGAACTATGGTTAAAAATTGGGGCCTAGGGGCATGGCAAGCCCAATATGCAATCTCTCCATCCCGCCACTGAGAGGCCTTACATGAGGACTGGGCTCAGGCTGAGGGTCACAATGTGTGTTTTGTGACCAATGTGGCCCGCAAGCATGGGCGGGGCCTCATATCTAGACTGGTTTCAAGTACACTGAACCTTGGACAACATGCCAACCACAAGGTTTCTTGCCATGGGGAATGAGTTCTGATTTCTGCATCATTTTCAAACCCGGGCCCGTGATTGGAGTAAGGTCTAGGTTCTGAAGCCTGAAAACCGAGGTTGACAAGAGATGACGACCTAAGGCCATGACGGGTCCGATGAATTCAGTGTGAGGCAGGTGTCTGGGTGGGGCCAGGAGGTCCAGGATCAAGCTGTGTCAGAAAGGGCATTAGTGCCAAGGTCAGCCTATATATTTCGGGTACAGCGGAATACTGTGCAAGTTGATCCTCATTTGGTCTTCCTGGGTAGCCCCAGAGGGCAATGTTTTTCTTCTGGAAGGCAGGCAGAGTGCTGCATTGTAGTTCTGGATTGCCAAACTGGAGGGCTTGTGGGCCAGTACACTGAGGACGGAAGTCTGAGAACCCAAGCTAGGCCTAGGTTTCTGGGTGAGGATATGGCCAGGCACAATCTACAGACCTGAATCGAGATCTCGTGCATCTGAAGTCAGGGCGAGGATCAGCCGATCGCTCAGGTTGGACATTCTGTCCCTGATGGCCCCTTCTTGAAGGGGGGGTGGATCACGAGGCCATGGGGGTTTTCCCACGATGGGAGTTGTGAGAAGCTCCCAACTGCAAAGAAATTCTGCAGGACAATTGAGTCCTGTTGGTTGGCTCCAGGACAACGATTCTGAGCAGGGTTCTTAGGATGGATGGCTTGGTAGCACACCTCACATTCCAATTGTCTCCAAGCAACAAGACAGGTTAGATCTGCGGATCTCGGGGAGCAACCGAGGAGGCTGAGTTGAAATGGACTCTCCCGTGGATGTGTCCTAATATGATTTTTTTTTTGTTGTCTATGGAGACCTTGGAATGAATCGGTGGCCCTGCGGCCCTGAAGTGTTCTCCTAAAGAGAGGCTTTCACACAGCTCCATTGTGCAAGTTTCCCATGTGTAGATGAGATTTGTTCTGATGGGTGAGTCAAGAAACAGCCATATGCTGTTATTGAAATCCAGGCCTCTGAGGAGCGATGCCTGGAAACCAAAGCAATGGATCCGATAGGTGCCTATGGGCCTGTTCTTTCCTTTATACTTCTGGGGATATCATTCTTCGGGTCTGAGTGAGAGGAGGTGCTCAGATGGGCTCAGATTGCCCCTGTTTGTCCTGGGAATCCACAAATATTGGGATGGCCTCAGGGACTTTGGAGGTTTATCCTATTAGTAGGGTTGTGGCTATTGGAATGGGGACATACAATTCCCTGGGAGAGGTCAAGAACAGTCGTCATGTTTTGGCTCCAGGGGCCTGAGCCTTTAGGGTGTGTAGGACAGGGCTGTTTGGACAGTTGTCTGAAAACACAAACTCGGCTTATGTTTCGTGTCATATGTATGGCAGGACTGATCAACAGACCATGAGGAGAACCCTTCGGGATATGTAAAAAGGGCGAGTGTGAGGCTCTTGCTCAAGTTTTTGTCTCTGGATATCGTGTCACTCATGGTCGTGAAATTTCCGGGTGACTTCATGGGAAATGGACGAGTCTTACTCTCTGGGGTTTGCCCCCGTCCAAAGAGTTTGGGGTCATTCTGTGGGATGGAAGAATTCCGTTGCTCTGTTGTTGTTGATTTGTTTTTGTTTTGTTTTTTTCAACCTCAGGTGTCCCAACAAATGAGGGATTCCAAGGTAGAGTCCTGGGGAGGGGCGACTTGTCAACCAGAAATCTGGTTAAAAATTGGGGCCTAGCGACATGTCAAGCCCATTATGACATCTAATGGTCCAGCCACTGAGAGGACGTACTAGAGGACAGGACTCACGCTGAGGGTCACAATGCGTGTTTTATGCCCTCGTCGCACTCAAGAATGGGCGGGGCCTCAGGGTGAATGCTGGTTTCTCCTACACTGAACTTTGGACTACATGCCAACCACAAGGTTTCTTGCCATGGGTAAGGAAGAGTTCTGATTTCTGCATCACAGTCAACCCTGGGCAGTGATTGGAGATAAGGTCTAGGTTCTGAAGGCTGAAAACTGAGGTAGGGAAGAGATGATGACCTAAGCCATGGCTAGTCTGATGTGTTCCGTGTGCGGTCAGCTGTCTGGGTGTTGGTCACGAGGTCCGGGCTCAGGTTGTCAGACAGTGCATTAGTGCCCAAGTTAGACTATATATTTTGGGTGCATTCGAGTGTCGTGTAGGTTCTTATCTGAAGAACTCTTCAGGATATGAAGAATGAGCGAGTCTGAGGCGCGTGCTCAGGCTTTTTGTCTCTGGATTTTGTATCAGCGATGATCGTGGAATGTTGGGGAGGCGTCATGGGCCAAGGACGAATCTTGGTCTCTGTGGACTTGGCCCGATCCCAATTGTTTTCCGTCAATCTGTGGGATGGGAGGACTCCTTTCAGGTTTGTTACCTCAGGTGTCCCACAAAAGAGGAATTCCAAAGCAGAGTCCTGGGGAAGAGTGAAGGGACAACCCGAACTATGGTTAAAAATTGGGGCCTAGGGGCATGGCAAGCCCAATATGCTGACTCTCCATCCAGCCACTGAGAGGCCTTACCTGAGGACTGGGCTCAGGCAGAGGTTCACAATGTGTGTTTGTGACCAATGTGGCCCACAAGCATGGGCGGGGGGCCCTCATGAGCCACACTAGTTTCAAATACAGTGAACCTTGTACAACATGCCAAAAACAAGGTTTCTTGCCATGGGGAAGAGTTCTGATTTCTGCATCCTTTTCAAACACGGGCCGTGATTGGAGATAAGGTCTAGGTTCTGAAGCCTGAAAACCAAGGTTGAGAAGAGATGACGACCCTAAGACCATGGCGGGTCCGATGTGCTCAGTGTGCGGCCAGCTCTCTGGGTGGGGACAGGAGGTCCAGGATCAAGCTGTGTCAGAAAGGGCATTAGTGCCCAGGTCAGCCTATATATTTAGGGGGTACAGCCGAATTGCGTGCCCCTGTTGATCCTCATTTGGTGTTCCTGGGTAGCCCCAGAGGGCAATGTTTTTTCTTCTGGAGGGCAGGCAGAGTGCTGCATTGTAGTTCTGGATTGCCAAACTGGAGGGCATGTGGGCCAGTAGTCTGAGGACGGAAGTCTGAGATCCCAAGTTAGGCCTAGGTTTTCTGGGTGAGGACATGGCAGGCACAATCTACAGACCTGAATTGAGATCTCATGCATCTGAAGTCAGGTCGAGGATCAGCCGATCGCTCAGGTTGGACATTCTGTCCCTGATGGGCCCTTCAGACAGTGCATCAGTCTTCGGGTCTGAGTGACAGGAGGTGCACAGATGGGCACAGATTGCCCCTGTTTGTCCTGGGAAGCCACAAATATTGGGATGGCCTCAGGGACTTTGGAGGTTTATCCTTTTAGTAGGGTTGTGGCCATTGGAATGGGCAGATACAATTCCCTTGGAGAGGTCAAGCACAGTCGTCATGTTTGGCTCCAGGGGTCTGAGCCTGTAGGGTGCGTAGGACAGGGCTGTGTGGACCGTTGTCTGAAAAACACAAACTCGGCTTATGTTTCGGGTCCTAGGTATGGCAGGACTGATCTACAGACCATGAGGAGAACTCTAGGGATATGAAAAAAGGGCGAGTGTGAGGCTCTTCCTCAAGTTTTTCTCTCTGGATATCCTGTCACTCATGATCGTGAAATTTCCGGGTGACTTCATGGGAAATGGACGAGTCTTACTCTCTGGGGGTTTGGCCCAGTCCAAAGAGTTTGGGTTCATTCAATGGGATGGAAGAAGTCGTTGATCTGTTGTTGTTAATTTGTTGTGTTTTGTTTTGTTTCTCAAACTCAGGTGTCCCACCAAATGAGGGATTCTCGAGTAGAGCGCGGGGACGGGCGACTGGACAACCAGAAATCTGGTTAAAAATTGGGGTCCTAGGGACATGTCAAGCCCATTATGACATCTAATGGTCCAGCCCCTGAGAGGACGTACTAGAGGACAGGACTCACGCTGAGGGTCACAATGCGTGTTTATGCCCTCGTCGCACTCATGAATGGACGGGGCCTCAGGGTGAATGCTAGTTTCCCCTACACTGAACGTTGGACAACATGCCAACCACAAGGTTTCTTGCCATGGGTAAGGAAGAGTTCTGATTTCTGCATCACAGTCAACCCTGGGCAGTGATTGGAGATAAGGTCTAGGTTCTGAAGCCTGAAAACTGAGGTAGGGAAGAGATGATGACCCAAGGCCATGGCGGGTCTGATGTGCTCAGTGTGCGGTCAGCTGTCTGGGTGTTGTTCACGAATACCGGGCTCAGTTTGTCACACAGTGCATTAGTGCCCAGGTTAGACTATATATTTTGGATGCATTCGAATGCCGTGTAGGTACTTATCTGAAGAACTCTTCAGGATATGAAGAATGAGCGAGTCTGATGCGCATGCTCAGGCTTTGGTCTCTTGATTTTGTATCAGCGATGGCCGTGGAATTTTGGGGATGCCTCATGGGCTATGGACGAATCTTGTTCTCTGTGGACTTGGCCAGATCCCAATTGTTTTCCGTCAATCTGTGGGATGGGCGGACTCCTTTCAGGTTTGTTACCACAGGTGTCCCCACCAAAAGAGGAATTCCAAAGCAGAGCCCTGGGGAAGAGTGAAGGGACAACCCGAACTATGGTTAAAAATTGGGGCCTAGGGGCATGGCAAGCCCAATATGCAATCTCTCCATCCCGCCACTGAGAGGCCTTACATGAGGACTGGGCTCAGGCTGAGGGTCACAATGTGTGTTTGTGACCAATGTGGCCCGCAAGCATGGGCGGGGCCTCATATCCAGACTGGTTTCAAGTACACTGAACCTTGGACAACATGCCAACCACAAGGTTTCTTGCCATGGGGAATGAGTTCTGATTTCTGCATCATTTTCAAACCCGGGCCGTGATTGGAGGTAAGGTCTAGGTTCTGAAGCCTGAAAACCGAGGTTGACAAGAGATGACGACCTAAGGCCATGACGGGTCCGATGAATTCAGTGTGAGGCAGGTGTCTGGGTGGGGCCAGGAGGTCCAGGATCAAGCTGTGTCAGAAAGGGCATTAGTGCCCAAGTCAGCCTATATATTTCGGGTACAGCGGAATACTGTGCAAGTTGATCCTCATTTGGTCTTCCTGGGTAGCCCCAGAGGGCAATGTTTTTCTTCTGGAAGGCAGGCAGAGTGCTGCATTGTAGTTCTGGATTGCCAAACTGGAGGGCTTGTGGGCCAGTACACTGAGGACGGAAGTCTGAGAACCCAAGCTAGGCCTAGGTTTCTGGGTGAGGATATGGCAGGCACAATCTACAGACCTGAATCGAGATCTCGTGCATCTGAAGTCAGGGCGAGGATCAGCCGATCGCTCAGGTTGGACATTCTGTCCCTGATGGCCCCTTCTTGAAGGGGGGGTGGATCACGAGGCCATGGGGGTTTCCCACGATGGGGGTTGTGAGAAGCTCCCAACTGCAAAGAAATTCTGCAGGACAATTGAGTCCTGTTGGTTGGCTCCAGGACAACGATTCTGAGCAGGGTTCTTAGGATGGATGGCTTGGTAGCACACCTCACATTCCAATTGTCTCCAAGCAACAAGACAGGTTAGATCGGATCTGCGGATCTCGGGGAGCAACCGAGGAGGCTGAGTTGAAATGGACTCTCCCGTGGATGTGTCCTAATATGATTTTTTGTCTATGGAGACCTTGGAATGAATCGGTGGCCCTGCGGCCCTGAAGTGTTCTCCTAAAGAGAGGCTTTCACACAGCTCCATTGTGCAAGTTTCCCATGTGTAGATGAGATTTGTTCTGATGGGTGAGTCAAGAAACAGCCATATGCTGTTATTGAAATCCAGGCCTCTGAGGAGCGATGCCTGGAAACCAAAGCAATGGATCCGATAGGTGCCTATGGGCCTGTTCTTTCCTTTATACTTCTGGGGATATCATTCTTCGGGTCTGAGTGAGAGGAGGTGCTCAGATGGGCTCAGATTGCCCCTGTTTGTCCTGGGAATCCACAAATATTGGGATGGCCTCAGGGACTTTGGAGGTTTATCCTATTAGTAGGGTTGTGGCTATTGGAATGGGGACATACAATTCCCTGGGAGAGGTCAAGAACAGTCGTCATGTTTGGCTCCAGGGGCCTGAGCCTTTAGGGTGTGTAGGACAGGGCTGTTTGGACAGTTGTCTGAAAACACAAACTCGGCTTATGTTTCGTGTCATATGTATGGCAGGACTGATCAACAGACCATGAGGAGAACCCTTCGGGATATGTAAAAAGGGCGAGTGTGAGGCTCTTGCTCAAGTTTTTGTCTCTGGATATCGTGTCACTCATGGTCGTGAAATTTCCGGGTGACTTCATGGGAAATGGACGAGTCTTACTCTCTGGGGGTTTGCCCCCGTCCAACGAGTTTGGGGTCATTCTGTGGGATGGAAGAATTCCGTTGCTCTGTTGTTGTTGATTTGTTTTGTTTTGTTTTTTTCACCTCAGGTGTCCCAACAAATGAGGGATTCCAAGGTAGAGTCCTGGGGAGGGGCGACTTGTCAACCAGAAATCTGGTTAAAAATTGGGGCCTAGCGACATGTCAAGCCCATTATGACATCTAATGGTCCAGCCACTGAGAGGACGTACTAGAGGACAGGACTCACGCTGAGGGTCACAAATGCGTGTTTATGCCCTCGTCGCACTCAAGAATGGGCGGGGCCTCAGGGTGAATGCTGGTTTCTCCTACACTGAACTTTGGACTACATGCCAACCACAAGGTTTCTTGCCATGGGTAAGGAAGAGTTCTGATTTCTGCATCACAGTCAACCCTGGGCAGTGATTGGAGATAAGGTCTAGGTTCTGAAGGCTGAAAACTGAGGTAGGGAAGAGATGATGACCTAAGCCATGGCTAGTCTGATGTGTTCCGTGTGCGGTCAGCTGTCTGGGTGTTGGGTCACGAGGTCCGGGCTCAGGTTGTCAGACAGTGCATTAGTGCCCAAGTTAGACTATATATTTTGGGTGCATTCGAGTGTCGTGTAGGTTCTTATCTGAAGAACTCTTCAGGATATGAAGAATGAGCGAGTCTGAGGCGCGTGCTCAGGCTTTTGTCTCTGGATTTTGTATCAGCGATGATCGTGGAATGTTGGGGAGGCGTCATGGGCCAAGGACGAATCTTGGTCTCGGTGGACTTGGCCCGATCCCAATTGTTTTCCGTCAATCTGTGGGATGGGAGGACTCCTTTCAGGTTTGTTACCTCAGGTGTCCCACAAAAGAGGAATTCCAAAGCAGAGTCCTGGGGAAGAGTGAAGGGACAACCCGAACTATGGTTAAAAATTGGGGCCTAGGGGCATGGCAAGCCCAATATGCTGACTCTCCATCCAGCCACTGAGAGGCCTTACCTGAGGACTGGGCTCAGGCAGAGGTTCACAATGTGTGTTTGTGACCAATGTGGCCCACAAGCATGGGCGGGGCCTCATGAGCCACACTAGTTTCAAATACAGTGAACCTTGTACAACATGCCAAAAACAAGGTTTCTTGCCATGGGGAAGAGTTCTGATTTCTGCATCCTTTTCAAAACACACGGGCCGTGATTGGAGATAGGTCTAGGTTCTGAAGCCTGAAAACCAAGGTTGAGAAGAGATGACGACCTAAGACCATGGCGGGTCCGATGTGCTCAGTGTGCGGCCAGCTCTCTGGGTGGGGACAGGAGGTCCAGGATCAAGCTGTGTCAGAAAGGGCATTAGTGCCCAGGTCAGCCTATATATTTAGGGTACAGCCGAATTGCGTGCCCTGTTGATCCTCATTTGGTGTTCCTGGGTAGCCCCAGAGGGCAATGTTTTTTCTTCTGGAGGGCAGGCAGAGTGCTGCATTGTAGTTCTGGATTGCCAAACTGGAGGGCATGTGGGCCAGTAGTCTGAGGACGGAAGTCTGAGATCCCAAGTTAGGCCTAGGTTTCTGGGTGAGGACATGGCAGGCACAATCTACAGACCTGAATTGAGATCTCATGCATCTGAAGTCAGGTCGAGGATCAGCCGATCGCTCAGGTTGGACATTCTGTCCCTGATGGGCCCTTCAGACAGTGCATCAGTCTTCGGGTCTGAGTGACAGGAGGTGCACAGATGGGCACAGATTGCCCCTGTTTGTCCTGGGAAGCCACAAATATTGGGATGGCCTCAGGGACTTTGGAGGTTTATCCTTTTAGTAGGTTTGTGGCCATTGGAATGGGCAGATACAATTCCCTTGGAGAGGTCAAGCACAGTCGTCATGTTTGGCTCCAGGGGTCTGAGCCTGTAGGGTGCGTAGGACAGGGCTGTGTGGACCGTTGTCTGAAACACAAACTCGGCTTATGTTTCGGGTCCTAGGTATGGCAGGACTGATCTACAGACCATGAGGAGAACTCTAGGGATATGAAAAAAGGGCGAGTGTGAGGCTCTTCCTCAAGTTTTACTCTCTGGATATCCTGTCACTCATGATCGTGAAATTTCCGGGTGACTTCATGGGAAATGGACGAGTCTTACTCTCTGGGGGTTTGGCCCAGTCCAAAGAGTTTGGGTTCTTTCAATGGGATGGAAGAAGTCGTTGATCTGTTGTTGTTAATTTGTTTTGTTTTGTTTCTCAAACTCAGGTGTCCCACCAAATGAGGGATTCTCGAGTAGAGCGCGGGGACGGGCGACTGGACAACCAGAAATCTGGTTAAAAATTGGGTCCTAGGGACATGTCAAGCCCATTATGACATCTAATGGTCCAGCCCCTGAGAGGACGTACTAGAGGACAGGACTCACGCTGAGGGTCACAATGCGTGTTTATGCCCTCGTCGCACTCATGAATGGACGGGGCCTCAGGGTGAATGCTAGTTTCCCCTACACTGAACGTTGGACAACATGCCAACCACAAGGTTTCTTGCCATGGGTAAGGAAGAGTTCTGATTTCTGCATCACAGTCAACCCTGGGCAGTGATTGGAGATAAGGTCTAGGTTCTGAAGCCTGAAAACTGAGGTAGGGAAGAGATGATGACCCAAGGCCATGGCGGGTCTGATGTGCTCAGTGTGCGGTCAGCTGTCTGGGTGTTGTTCACGAATACCGGGCTCAGTTTGTCACACAGTGCATTAGTGCCCAGGTTAGACTATATATTTTGGATGCATTCGAATGCCGTGTAGGTACTTATCTGAAGAACTCTTCAGGATATGAAGAATGAGCGAGTCTGATGCGCATGCTCAGGCTTTGGTCTCTTGATTTTGTATCAGCGATGGCCGTGGAATTTTGGGGATGCCTCATGGGCTATGGACGAATCTTGTTCTCTGTGGACTTGGCCAGATCCCAATTGTTTTCCGTCAATCTGTGGGATGGGCGGACTCCTTTCAGGTTTGTTACCACAGGTGTCCCACCAAAAGAGGAATTCCAAAGCAGAGCCCTGGGGAAGAGTGAAGGGACAACCCGAACTATGGTTAAAAATTGGGGCCTAGGGGCATGGCAAGCCCAATATGCAATCTCTCCATCCCGCCACTGAGAGGCCTTACATGAGGACTGGGCTCAGGCTGAGGGTCACAATGTGTGTTTGTGACCAATGTGGCCCGCAAGCATGGGCGGGGCCTCATATCCAGACTGGTTTCAAGTACACTGAACCTTGGACAACATGCCAACCACAAGGTTTCTTGCCATGGGGAATGAGTTCTGATTTCTGCATCATTTTCAAACCCGAGCCGTGATTGGAGGTAAGGTCTAGGTTCTGAAGCCTGAAAACCGAGGTTGACAAGAGATGACGACCTAAGGCCATGACGGGTCTGATGAATTCAGTGTGAGGCAGGTGTCTGGGTGGGGCCAGGAGGTCCAGGATCAAGCTGTGTCAGAAAGGGCATTAGTGCCCAAGTCAGCCTATATATTTCGGGTACAGCGGAATACTGTGCAAGTTGATCCTCATTTGGTCTTCCTGGGTAGCCCCAGAGGGCAATGTTTTTCTTCTGGAAGGCAGGCAGAGTGCTGCATTGTAGTTCTGGATTGCCAAACTGGAGGGCTTGTGGGCCAGTACACTGAGGACGGAAGTCTGAGAACCCAAGCTAGGCCTAGGTTTCTGGGTGAGGATATGGCAGGCACAATCTACAGACCTGAATCGAGATCTCGTGCATCTGAAGTCAGGGCGAGGATCAGCCGATCGCTCAGGTTGGACATTCTGTCCCTGATGGCCCCTTCTCGAAGGGGGGGTGGATCACGAGGCCATGGGGGTTTTCCCACGATGGGAGTTGTGAGAAGCTCCCAACTGCAAAGAAATTCTGCAGGACAATTGGGTCCTGTTGGTTGGCTCCAGGACAACGATTCTGAGCAGGGTTCTTAGGATGGATGGCTTGGTAGCACACCTCACATTCCAATTGTCTCCAAGCAACAAGACAGGTTAGATCTGCGGATCTCGGGGAGCAACCGAGGAGGCTGAGTTGAAATGGACTCTCCCGTGGATGTGTCCTAATATGATTTTTTGTCTATGGAGACCTTGGAATGAATCGGTGGCCCTGCGGCCCTGAAGTGTTCTCCTAAAGAGAGGCTTTCACACAGCTCCATTGTGCAAGTTTCCCATGTGTAGATGAGATTTGTTCTGATGGGTGAGTCAAGAAACAGCCATATGCTGTTATTGAAATCCAGGCCTATGAGGAGCGATGCCTGGAAACCAAAGCAATGGATCCGATAGGTGCCTATGGGCCTGTTCTTTCCTTTATACTTCTGGGGATATCATTCTTCGGGTCTGAGTGAGAGGAGGTGCTCAGATGGGCTCAGATTGCCCCTGTTTGTCCTGGGAATCCACAAATATTGGGATGGCCTCAGGGACTTTGGAGGTTTTATCCTATTAGTAGGGTTGTGGCTATTGGAATGGGGACATACAATTCCCTGGGAGAGGTCAAGAACAGTCGTCATGTTTGGCTCCAGGGGCCTGAGCCTTTAGGGTGTGTAGGACAGGGCTGTTTGGACAGTTGTCTGAAAACACAAACTCGGCTTATGTTTCGTGTCATATGTATGGCAGGACTGATCAACAGACCATGAGGAGAACCCTTCGGGATATGTAAAAAGGGCGAGTGTGAGGCTCTTGCTCAAGTTTTTGTCTCTGGATATCGTGTCACTCATGGTCGTGAAATTTCCGGGTGACTTCATGGGAAATGGACGAGTCTTACTCTCTGGGGGTTTGCCCCCGTCCAACGAGTTTGGGGTCATTCTGTGGGATGGAAGAATTCCGTTGCTCTGTTGTTGTTGATTTGTTTTGTTTTGTTTTTCAACCTCAGGTGTCCCAACAAATGAGGGATTCCAAGGTAGAGTCCTGGGGAGGGGCGACTTGTCAACCAGAAATCTGGTTAAAAATTGGGGCCTAGCGACATGTCAAGCCCATTATGACATCTAATGGTCCAGCCACTGAGAGGACGTACTAGAGGACAGGACTCACGCTGAGGGTCACAATGCGTGTTTATGCCCTCGTCGCACTCAAGAATGGGCGGGGCCTCAGGGTGAATGCTGGTTTCTCCTACACTGAACTTTGGACTACATGCCAACCACAAGGTTTCTTGCCATGGGTAAGGAAGAGTTCTGATTTCTGCATCACAGTCAACCCTGGGCAGTGATTGGAGATAAGGTCTAGGTTCTGAAGGCTGAAAACTGAGGTAGGGAAGAGATGATGACCTAAGCCATGGCTAGTCTGATGTGTTCCGTGTGCGGTCAGCTGTCTGGGTGTTGGTCACGAGGTCCGGGCTCAGGTTGTCAGACAGTGCATTAGTGCCCAAGTTAGACTATATATTTTGGGTGCATTCGAGTGTCGTGTAGGTTCTTATCTGAAGAACTCTTCAGGATATGAAGAATGAGCGAGTCTGAGGCGCGTGCTCAGGCTTTTGTCTCTGGATTTTGTATCAGCGATGATCGTGGAATGTTGGGGAGGCGTCATGGGCCAAGGACGAATCTTGGTCTCGGTGGGACTTGGCCCGATCCCAATTGTTTTCCGTCAATCTGTGGGATGGGAGGACTCCTTTCAGGTTTGTTACCTCAGGTGTCCCACAAAAGAGGAATTCCAAAGCAGAGTCCTGGGGAAGAGTGAAGGGACAACCCGAACTATGGTTAAAAATTGGGGGCCTAGGGGCATGGCAAGCCCAATATGCTGACTCTCCATCCAGCCACTGAGAGGCCTTACCTGAGGACTGGGCTCAGGCAGAGGTTCACAATGTGTGTTTGTGACCAATGTGGCCCACAAGCATGGGCGGGGGCCTCATGAGCCACACTAGTTTCAAATACAGTGAACCTTGTACAACATGCCAAAAACAAGGTTTCTTGCCATGGGGAAGAGTTCTGATTTCTGCATCCTTTTCAAACACGGGCCGTGATTGGAGATAAGGTCTAGGTTCTGAAGCCTGAAAACCAAGTTTGAGAAGAGATGACGACCTAAGACCATGGCGGGTCCGATGTGCTCAGTGTGCGGCCAGCTCTCTGGGTGGGGACAGGAGGTCCAGGATCAAGCTGTGTCAGAAAGGGCATTAGTGCCCAGGTCAGCCTATATATTTAGGGTACAGCCGAATTGCGTTCCCTGTTGATCCTCATTTGGTGTTCCTGGGTAGCCCCAGAGGGCAATATTTTTCTTCTGGAGGGCAGGCAGAGTGCTGCATTGTAGTTCTGGATTGCCAAACTGGAGGGCATGTGGGCCAGTAGTCTGAGGACGGAAGTCTGAGATCCCAAGTTAGGCCTAGGTTTCTGGGTGAGGACATGGCAGGCACAATCTACAGACCTGAATTGAGATCTCATGCATCTGAAGTCAGGTCGAGGATCAGCCGATCGCTCAGGTTGGACATTCTGTCCCTGATGGGCCCTTCAGACAGTGCATCAGTCTTCGGGTCTGAGTGACAGGAGGTGCACAGATGGGCACAGATTGCCCCTGATTGTCCTGGGAAGCCACAAATATTGGGATGGCCTCAGGGACTTTGGAGGTTTATCCTTTTAGTAGGGTTGTGGCCATTGGAATGGGCAGATACAATTCCCTTGGAGAGGTCAAGCACAGTCGTCATGTTTGGCTCCAGGGGTCTGAGCCTGTAGGGTGCGTAGGACAGGGCTGTGTGGACCGTTGTCTGAAAACACAAACTTGGCTTATGTTTCGGGGTCCTAGGTATGGCAGGACTGATCTACAGACCATGAGGAGAACTCTAGGGATATGAAAAAAGGGCGAGTGTGAGGCTCTTCCTCAAGTTTTTCTCTCTGGATATCCTGTCACTCATGATCGTGAAATTTTCCGGGTGACTTCATGGGAAATGGACGAGTCTTACTCTCTGGGGGTTTGGCCCAGTCCAAAGAGTTTGGGTTCATTCAATGGGATGGAAGAAGTCGTTGATCTGTTGTTGTTAATTTGTTTTGTTTTGTTTCTCAACCTCAGGTGTCCCACCAAATGAGGGATTCTCGAGTAGAGCGCAGGGACGGGCGACTGGACAACCAGAAATCTGGTTAAAAATTGGGTCCTAGGGACATGTCAAGCCCATTATGACATCTAATGGTCCAGCCCCTGAGAGGACGTACTAGAGGACAGGACTCACGCTGAGGGTCACAATGCGTGTTTATGCCCTCGTCGCACTCATGAATGGACGGGGCCTCAGGGTGAATGCTAGTTTCCCCTACACTGAACGTTGGACAACATGCCAACCACAAGGTTTCTTGCCATGGGTAAGGAAGAGTTCTGATTTCTGCATCACAGTCAACCCTGGGCAGTGATTGGAGATAAGGTCTAGGTTCTGAAGCCTGAAAAACTGAGGTAGGGAAGAGATGATGACCCAAGGCCATGGCGGGTCTGATGTGCTCAGTGTGCGGTCAGCTGTCTGGGTGTTGTTCACGAATACCGGGCTCAGTTTGTCACACAGTGCATTAGTGCCCAGGTTAGACTATATATTTTGGATGCATTCGAATGCCGTGTAGGTACTTATCTGAAGAACTCTTCAGGATATGAAGAATGAGCGAGTCTGATGCGCATGCTCAGGCTTTGGTCTCTTGATTTTGTATCAGCGATGGCCGTGGAATTTTGGGGGATGCCTCATGGGCTATGGACGAATCTTGTTCTCTGTGGACTTGGCCAGATCCCAATTGTTTTCCGTCAATCTGTGGGATGGGCGGACTCCTTTCAGGTTTGTTACCACAGGTGTCCCACCAAAAGAGGAATTCCAAAGCAGAGCCCTGGGGAAGAGTGAAGGGACAACCCGAACTATGGTTAAAAATTGGGGCCTAGGGGCATGGCAAGCCCAATATGCAATCTCTCCATCCCGCCACTGAGAGGCCTTACATGAGGACTGGGCTCAGGCTGAGGGTCACAATGTGTGTTTGTGACCAATGTGGCCCGCAAGCATGGGCGGGGGCCTCATATCCAGACTGGTTTCAAGTACACTGAACCTTGGACAACATGCCAACCACAAGGTTTCTTGCCATGGGGAATGAGTTCTGATTTCTGCATCATTTTCAAACCCGGGCCGTGATTGGAGGTAAGGTCTAGGTTCTGAAGCCTGAAAAACCGAGGTTGACAAGAGATGACGACCTAAGGCCATGACGGGTCCGATGAATTCAGTGTGAGGCAGGTGTCTGGGTGGGGCCAGGAGGTCCAGGATCAAGCTGTGTCAGAAAGGGCATTAGTGCCCAAGTCAGCCTATATATTTCGGGGTACAGCGGAATACTGTGCAAGTTGATCCTCATTTGGTCTTCCTGGGTAGCCCCAGAGGGCAATGTTTTTTCTTCTGGAAGGCAGGCAGAGTGCTGCATTGTAGTTCTGGATTGCCAAACTGGAGGGCTTGTGGGCCAGTACACTGAGGACGGAAGTCTGAGAACCCAAGCTAGGCCTAGGTTTCTGGGTGAGGATATGGCAGGCACAATCTACAGACCTGAATCGAGATCTCGTGCATCTGAAGTCAGGGCGAGGATCAGCCGATCGCTCAGGTTGGACATTCTGTCCCTGATGGCCCCTTCTTGAAGGGGGGGGTGGATCACGAGGCCATGGGGGTTTTCCCACGATGGGAGTTGTGAAAAGCTCCCAACTGCAAAGAAATTCTGCAGGACAATTGAGTCCTGTTGGTTGGCTCCAGGACAACGATTCTGAGCAGGGTTCTTAGGATGGATGGCTTGGTAGCACACCTCACATTCCAATTGTCTCCAAGCAACAAGACAGGTTAGATCTGCGGATCTCGGGGAGCAACCGAGGAGGCTGAGTTGAAATGGACTCTCCCGTGGATGTGTCCTAATATGATTTTTTGTCTATGGAGACCTTGGAATGAATCGGTGGCCCTGCGGCCCTGAAGTGTTCTCCTAAAGAGAGGCTTTCACACAGCTCCATTGTGCAAGTTTCCCATGTGTAGATGAGATTTGTTCTGATGGGTGAGTCAAGAAACAGCCATATGCTGTTATTGAAATCCAGGCCTCTGAGGAGCGATGCCTGGAAACCAAAGCAATGGATCCGATAGGTGCCTATGGGCCTGTTCTTTCCTTTATACTTCTGGGGATATCATTCTTCGGGTCTGAGTGAGAGGAGGTGCTCAGATGGGCTCAGATTGCCCCTGTTTGTCCTGGGAATCCACAAATATTGGGATGGCCTCAGGGACTTTGGAGGTTTATCCTATTAGTAGGGTTGTGGCTATTGGAATGGGGACATACAATTCCCTGGGAGAGGTCAAGAACAGTCGTCATGTTTGGCTCCAGGGGCCTGAGCCTTTAGGGTGTGTAGGACAGGGCTGTTTGGACAGTTGTCTGAAAACACAAACTCGGCTTATGTTTCGTGTCATATGTATGGCAGGACTGATCAACAGACCATGAGGAGAACCCTTCGGGATATGTAAAAAGGGCGAGTGTGAGGCTCTTGCTCAAGTTTTTGTCTCTGGATATCGTGTCACTCATGGTCGTGAAATTTCCGGGTGACTTCATGGGAAATGGACGAGTCTTACTCTCTGGGGGTTTGCCCCCGTCCAAAGAGTTTGGGGTCATTCTGTGGGATGGAAGAATTCCGTTGCTCTGTTGTTGTTGATTTTTTTTGTTTTGTTTTTCAACCTCAGGTGTCCCAACAAATGAGGGATTCCAAGGTAGAGTCCTGGGGAGGGGCGACTTGTCAACCAGAAATCTGGTTAAAAATTGGGGCCTAGCGACATGTCAAGCCCATTATGACATCTAATGGTCCAGCCACTGAGAGGACGTACTAGAGGACAGGACTCACGCTGAGGGTCACAATGCGTGTTTATGCCCTCGTCGCACTCAAGAATGGGCGGGGCCTCAGGGTGAATGCTGGTTTCTCCTACACTGAACTTTGGACTACATGCCAACCACAAGGTTTCTTGCCATGGGTAAGGAAGAGTTCTGATTTCTTCATCACAGTCAACCCTGGGCAGTGATTGGAGATAAGGTCTAGGTTCTGAAGGCTGAAAACTGAGGTAGGGAAGAGATGATGACCTAAGCCATGGCTGGTCTGATGTGTTCCGTGTGCGGTCAGCTGTCTGGGTGTTGGTCACGAGGTCCGGGCTCAGGTTGTCAGACAGTGCATTAGTGCCCAAGTTAGACTATATATTTTGGGTGCATTCGAGTGTCGTGTAGGTTCTTATCTGAAGAACTCTTCAGGATATGAAGAATGAGCGAGTCTGAGGCGCGTGCTCAGGCTTTTGTCTCTGGATTTTGTATCAGCGATGATCGTGGAATGTTGGGGAGGCGACATGGGCCAAGGACGAATCTTGGTCTCTGTGGACTTGGCCCGATCCCAATTGTTTAACGTCAATCTGTGGGATGGGAGGACTCCTTTCAGGTTTGTTACCTCAGGTGTCCCACAAAAGAGGAATTCCAAAGCAGAGTCCTGGGGAAGAGTGAAGGGACAACCCGAACTATGGTTAAAAAATTGGGGCCTAGGGGCATGGCAAGCCCAATATGCAATCTCTCCATCCCGCCACTGAGAGGCCTTACATGAGGACTGGGCTCAGGCTGAGGGTCACAATGTGTGTTTGTGACCAATGTGGCCCGCAAGCATGGGCGGGGCCTCATATCCAGACTGGTTTCAAGTACACTGAACCTTGGACAACATGCCAACCACAAGGTTTCTTGCCATGGGGAATGAGTTCTGTTTTTTCTGCATCATTTTCAAACCCGGGCCGTGATTGGAGGTAAGGTCTAGGTTCTGAAGCCTGAAAACCGAGGTTGACAAGAGATGACGACCTAAGGCCATGACGGGTCCGATGAATTCAGTGTGAGGCAGGTGTCTGGGTGGGGCCAGGAGGTCCAGGATCAAGCTGTGTCAGAAAGGGCATTAGTGCCCAAGTCAGCCTATATATTTCGGGTACAGCGGAATACTGTGCAAGTTGATCCTCATTTGGTCTTCCTGGGTAGCCCCAGAGGGCAATGTTTTTCTTCTGGAAGGCAGGCAGAGTGCTGCATTGTAGTTCTGGATTGCCAAAACTGGAGGGGCTTGTGGGCCAGTACACTGAGGACGGAAGTCTGAGAACCCAAGCTAGGCCTAGGTTTCTGGGTCAGGATATGGCAGGCACAATCTACAGACCTGAATCGAGATCTCGTGCATCTGAAGTCAGGGCGAGGATCAGCCGATCGGTCAGGTTGGACATTCTGTCCCTGATGGCCCCTTCTTGAAGGGGGGGTGGATCACGAGGCCATGGGGGTTTTCCCACGATGGGAGTTGTGAGAAGCTCCCAACTGCAAAGAAATTCTGCAGGACAATTGAGTCCTGTTGGTTGGCTCCAGGACAACGATTCTGAGCAGGGTTCTTAGGATGGATGGCTTGGTAGCACACCTCACATTCCAATTGTCTCCAAGCAACAAGACAGGTTAGATCTGCGGATCTCGGGGAGCAACCGAGGAGGCTGAGTTGAAATGGACTCTCCCGTGGATGTGTCCTAATATGATTTTTTGTCTATGGAGACCTTGGAATGAATCGGTGGCCCTGCGGCCCTGAAGTGTTCTCCTAAAGAGAGGCTTTCACACAGCTCCATTGTGCAAGTTTCCCATGTGTAGATGAGATTTGTTCTGATGGGTGAGTCAAGAAACAGCCATATGCTGTTATTGAAATCCAGGCCTCTGAGGAGCGATGCCTGGAAACCAAAGCAATGGATCCGATAGGTGCCTATGGGCCTGTTCTTTCCTTTATACTTCTGGGGATATCATTCTTCGGGTCTGAGTGAGAGGAGGTGCTCAGATGGGCTCAGATTGCCCCTGTTTGTCCTGGGAATCCACAAATATTGGGATGGCCTCAGGGACTTTGGAGGTTTATCCTATTAGTAGGGTTGTGGCTATTGGAATGGGGACATACAATTCCCTGGGAGAGGTCAAGAACAGTCGTCATGTTTGGCTCCAGGGGCCTGAGCCTTTAGGGTGTGTAGGACAGGGCTGTTTGGACAGTTGTCTGAAAACACAAACTCGGCTTATGTTTCGTGTCATATGTATGGCAGGACTGATCAACAGACCATGAGGAGAACCCTTCGGGATATGTAAAAAGGGCGAGTGTGAGGCTCTTGCTCAAGTTTTTGTCTCTGGATATCGTGTCACTCATGGTCGTGAAAATTCCGGGTGACTTCATGGGAAATGGACGAGTCTTACTCTCTGGGGGTTTGCCCCCGTCCAAAGAGTTTGGGGTCATTCTGTGGGATGGAAGAATTCCGTTGCTCTGTTGTTTGTTGATTTTTTTTGTTTTGTTTTTCAACCTCAGGTGTCCCAACAAATGAGGGATTCCAAGGTAGAGTCCTGGGGAGGGGCGACTTGTCAACCAGAAATCTGGTTAAAAATTGGGGCCTAGCGACATGTCAAGCCCATTATGACATCTAATGGTCCAGCCACTGAGAGGACGTACTAGAGGACAGGACTCACGCTGAGGGTCACAATGCGTGTTTATGCCCTCGTCGCACTCAAGAATGGGCGGGGCCTCAGGGTGAATGCTGGTTTCTCCTACACTGAACTTTGGACTACATGCCAACCACAAGGTTTCTTGCCATGGGTAAGGAAGAGTTCTGATTTCTGCATCACAGTCAACCCTGGGCAGTGATTGGAGATAAGGTCTAGGTTCTGAAGGCTGAAAACTGAGGTAGGGAAGAGATGATGACCTAAGCCATGGCTAGTCTGATGTGTTCCGTGTGCGGTCAGCTGTCTGGGTGTTGGTCACGAGGTCCGGGCTCAGGTTGTCAGACAGTGCATTAGTGCCCAAGTTAGACTATATATTTTGGGTGCATTCGAGTGTCGTGTAGGTTCTTATCTGAAGAACTCTTCAGGATATGAAGAATGAGCGAGTCTGAGGCGCGTGCTCAGGCTTTTGTCTCTGGATTTTGTATCAGCGATGATCGTGGAATGTTGGGGAGGCGTCATGGGCCAAGGACGAATCTTGGTCTCGGTGGACTTGGCCCGATCCCAATTGTTTTCCGTCAATCTGTGGGATGGGAGGACTCCTTTCAGGTTTGTTACCTCAGGTGTCCCACAAAAGAGGAATTCCAAAGCAGAGTCCTGGGGAAGAGTGAAGGGACAACCCGAACTACGGTTAAAAATTGGGGCCTAGGGGCATGGCAAGCCCAATATGCTGACTCTCCATCCAGCCACTGAGAGGCCTTACCTGAGGACTGGGCTCAGGCAGAGGTTCACAATGTGTGTTTGTGACCAATGTGGCCCACAAGCATGGGCGGGGCCTCATGAGCCACACTAGTTTCAAATACAGTGAACCTTGTACAACATGCCAAAAACAAGGTTTCTTGCCATGGGGAAGAGTTCTGATTTCTGCATCCTTTTCAAACACGGGCCGAGATTGGAGATAAGGTCTAGGTTCTGAAGCCTGAAAGCCGAGGTTGACAAGAGATGATGACTTAAGACCATGACGGGTCCGAAGTGCTCAGAGTGCGGCCAGCTGTCTGGGTGCGGCCCGGAGTTCCCGGATCAGGCTGTGTCAGAAAGGGCATTAGTGCCCAGGTCAGCCTATATATTTGGGGTACAGCTGAATGGCGTGCAGGTTGCTCCTCATTGGGGTTTCTGTGTAGCCCCAGAGGGCAATGTTTTTCTTCTGGAGGGCAGACAGAGTGCTGCTTTGTAGTTCTGGATTGCCAAACTGGAGGGCTTGTGGGCCAGTCGTCTGGGGACGGAAGTCTGAGAACCCAAGCTAGGCCTAGGTTTCTGGGTGAGGATATGGCAGGCACAATCTACAGACCTGAATCGAGATCTCGTGCATCTGAAGTCAGGGCGAGGATCAGCCGATCACTCAGGTTGGACATTCTGTCCCTGATGGCCCCTTCTTGAAGGGGGGGTGGATCACGAGGCCATGGGGGTTTTCCCACGATGGGAGTTGTGAGAAGCTCCCAACTGCTTAGATTCTTCTGCAGGACAATTGAGTCCTGTTGGTTGGCTACAGGACAAGGATTCCGAGCAGAGTGCTAAGGATGGATGCCTGGGTAGCCCATCTCGCATTCCAATTGTCTCCAAGCAACAAGACAGGTTAGATCTGCTGGATCTGGGGGAGCAACGGAGGAGGCTGAGTTTAAATGGACTCTCCTGTCGATTGTCCTAATATGATTTTGTGTCTATGGAGACATTGGAATGAAGCGGTTGCACTGGGGCCCCGAAGGGTTCTACTAAAGAGAGGCTTTCACACAGCTCCATCGTGCAAGTTTCCCATGTGTAGATGAGATTTGTTCTGATGGGTGAGTCAAGAAACAGCCATATGCTGTTATTGAAATCCAGGACTCTGAGGAGAGATGCCTGGAAACCAAAGCAATGGATCCGATAGGTGCCTGGGACCTGTTTGTTCCTTTTTACTGTGGGGACATCATTCTACGGGTCTGAGTGCAGGTAGGTGCTCAGATGGGCCCAGATTGCCCCTGTTTGTCCTGGGAAGCCCCAAATATTGGGACGGCCTCAGGGATTTTGGAGGTTTATCCTATTAGTAGGGTTGTGGCCATTGGAATGGGAACATACAATTCCCTTGGAGAGGGCAAGCACAGTCGACAGGTTTGGCTCCAGGGGCCTGAGCCTGTAGGGTGTGTAGGCAAGGGCTCTTTGGACAGTTGTCTGAAAACACAAACTCGGCTTATGTTTTGGGTCATAGGTATGGCAGGACTGATCTACAGACCATGAGGAGAACACTTCAGGATATGAAAAAAGGGCGAGTGTGAGGCTCTTGCTCAAGTTTTTGTCTCTGGATATCGTGTCAGTCATGGTCGTGAAATTTCCGGGTGACTTCATGGGAAATGGATGAGTCTTACTCTCTGGGGGTTTGGCCCCGTCCAAAGAGTTTGGGGTCATTCTGTGGGATGGAAGAAATCCGTTGTTCTGTTTATGTTGATTTGTTTTGTTTTGTTTTTCAACCTCAGGTGTCAAACCAAATGAGGGATTCCAGAGTAGAGCCCTGGGCGGGGCGACTGGACAACCAGATATCTGGTTAAAAATTGGGGCCTAAGGACATGTGAAGCCCATTATGACATCTAAATGTCCAGCCACTGAGAGGACTTCCTAGAGGACAGGACTCACGCTGAGGGTCACAATGCGTTTTTATGCCCTCGTCGCACTCAAGAATGGGCGGGGCCTCAGGCTGAATGCTGGTTTCTCCTACACTGAACGTTGGACAAATTGCCCACCAGAAGGTTACTTGCCATGGGTAAGGAAGAGTTCTGATTTCTCCATCACAGTCACCCCTGGGCAGTGATTGGAGATAAGGTCTAGGTTCTGAAGCCTGAAAACTGAGGTAGGTAACAGATCATGACCTAAGGCCATGGCGGGTTGATGTGCTCAGTGTGCGGTCAGCTGTCTTGGTGTTGGTCACGAGTTCCGGGCTCAGATTGTCAGACAGTGCATTAGTGCCCAGGTTAGACTATATTTTGGGTTCATTCGAGTGCCGTGTACGTTCTTATCTGAAGAACTCTTCAGGATATGAAGAATGAGCGAGTCTGAGGCACGTGCTCAGGCTTTTGTCTCTGGATTTTGTATCAGCGATGGCCGTGGAATGTTGGGGAGGCCTCATGGGCCATGAACAAATCTTGCTATCTGTGCACTTGGCCCGATCCCAATTGTTTTTCGTCAATCTGTGGGACGGGAGGACTTCTTTCAGGTTTGTTACCTCAGGTCTCCCACCAAAAGAGGAATTCCAAAGCAGAGCCCTGGGGAAGAGTGAAGGGCAACCTGAACTATGGTTAAAAATTGAGGCTTAGGGGCATGGCAAGCCCAATATGCTGTCTCTCCATCCAGCCACTGAGAGGACTTACCTGAGGACTGGGCTTAGACTGAGGGTCACAATATGTGTTTGTGACCAATGTGGCCCGCAAGCATAGGCCGGTCCTCATGGGCAACACTGGTTTCAACTACACTGAACCTTGGACAACATGCAAACCACAAGGTTTATTGCCATGGGGAAAGAGTTCTGATTTCTGCATCATTTTCAAACCCGGGCCGTGATTGGAGATAAGGTCTAGGTTCTGAATCCTGAAAACCGAGGTTTAGAAGAGATAACGACCTAAGGCCATGGCGGGTCCGATGTGCTCAGAGTGCGGCCAGTTGTCTGGGTGGGGCCAGGAGTTCCAGGATCAGGCTTTTTCAGAAAGGGCATTAGTGCCCAGGTCAGCCTATATATTTGGGGTACAGCCGAATGGCGTGCAGGTTGCTCCTCATTTGGGGTTTCAGGGTAGCCCCAGAGGGCAATGTTTTTCTTCTGGAGGGCAGGCAGAGTGCTGCATTGTAGTTCTGCATTGCCAAACTGCAGGGCTTGAGGGCCAGCAGTCTGAGGACGGGAGTTTGAGAAACCAAGCTAGGCCTAGGTTTCTGGTTGAGGATATTGCAGGCACAATCTACAGACCTGAATCGAGATCTCATGCTTCTGAAGTCAGGGTGAGGATCAGACGATCGCTCAGGTTGGACATTCTGTCCCTGATGGCCCCTTCTTGAAGGGCGGGGGTGGATCACGAGGCCATGGGGGTTTTCCAACGATGGGAGTTGTGAGTAACTCGCACTGCAAAGATTCTTCTGCAGGACAATTGAAACCTTTGGTTGGCTCCAGGACAAGGATTCTGTGCAGGGTTCTAAGGATGAATGGCTGGGTAGCCCACCTCGCATTCAATGTCTCCAAGCAACAAGACAGGTTAGATCTGCTGGATCTGGGGGAGCAAGGGAGGAGGCTGGGCACATCAGTCTTCGGCTCTGAGTGACAGTAGTTGCTCAGATGGGCCCAGATTGCCCTTGTTTGTCCTTAGAAGCCACAAATATTGGGATGGCCTCAGGGATTTTGGAGGCTTATCCTATTAGTAGGGTTGTGGCCATGTGAATGGGAACATACAATTCCCTTGGAGAGGGGAAGCACAGTCGTCAGGTTTGGCTCCAGGGGCCATAGCCTGTAGGGTGTGTAGGCCAGGGCTCTTTGGACAGTTGTCTGAACACACAAACACGGCTTATGTTTCGGGTCATAGGTATGGCAGGACTGATCTACAGACCATGAGGGGAACATTTCGGGATATGAAAAAAGGGCGAGTGTGAGGCTCTTGCTCAAGTTTTTCTTTCTGGATATCGTGTCAGTCATGGTCGTGAAATTTCCGGGTGACTTCATGGGAAATGGACGTGTCTTACTCCCTGGGGGTTTGGCCTCCTCCAAAGAGTTTCGGTCATTCTTTCGGATGGAAGAAGTCCGTAGTTCTGTTGTTGATGATTGGTTTTCTCTTGATTTTCAAACTCAGGTGTCAAACCAAATGAGGGATTCCAGAGTAGAGCCCTGTGTTGGGGCGACTGGAAAACCAGAAATCTGGTTAAAAATTGAGGCCTAGGGACATGTCAAGCCCATTATGACATCTAATGGTCCAGCCCTGAGAGGACGTACTAGAGGACACGACTCACGCTGAGGGTCACAATGCGTGTTTATGCCCTCATCGCACTCAAGAATGGGCGGGGCCTCAGGGTGAATGCTGGTTTCTCCTACACTGAACTTTGGACTACATGCCAACCACAAGGTTTCTTGCCATGGGTATGGAAGAGTTTTGATTTCAGCATCACAGTCACCCCTGTGCAGTGACTGGAAATAAGGTCTAGGTTCTGAAGGGAAGAGATGATGACCTAAGGCCATGGCGGGTCTGATGTGCTCAGTGTGCGGTCAGCTGTCTGTGTGTTGGTCACGGGGTCAGGCTCAGGTCGTCAGACAGTGCATTAGTGCCCAGGTTAGACTATATATTTTGGGTGCCTTCGAGTGCCGTGTAGGTTCTTATCTGAAGAACTCTTCAGGATATGAAGAATGAGTGAGTCTGAGGCGCGTGCTCAGGCTTTTGTCTCTGGATTTTGTATCAGCGATGGCCGTGGAATGTTGGGGAGGCCTCATGGGCCATGGATGCATCTTGATCTCTGTGGATTTGGCCCGATCACAATTGTTTTTCGTCAATCTGTGGGATGGGAGGACTCCTTTCAGGTTTGTTACCTCAGCTGTCCCACCAAAAGAGGAATTCCAAAGAAGAGCCCTGGGGAAGAGTGAAGGGACAACCCGAACTACGGTTAAAAATTGGGGCCTAGGGGAATTGCAAGCCCAATATGCTGTCTCTCCATCCAGCCACTGAGAGGCCTTACCTGAGGACTGGGCTCAGGCTGAGGGTCACAATGTGTGTTGGTGACCAATGTGGCCCGCAAGCATAGGCGGGGCCTCATGGGCCACACTGGTTTCAACTACACTGAACCTTGGACAACATGCCAACCACAAGGTTTCTTGCCATGGGGAAAGAGTTCTGATTTCTGCATCATTTTCAAACCCGGGCCGTGATTGGAGATAAGGTCTTGGTTCTGAAGCCTGAAAACCGAGGTTGAGAAGAGATGACGACCTAAGGCCATGGCGGGTCCGATGTGCTCAGTGTGTAGCCAGCTGTCTGGGTGGGGCCAGGAGGTCCAGGCTCAGGCTGTGTCATAAAGGGCATTAGTGCCCTGGACAGCCCTTATATTTGGGGTACAGCAAAATGACGTGCAGGTTGATCCTCTTTTGTGGTTTCTGGTTAGCACCAGAGGGCAATGTTTTTCTTCTAGGGGGCAGGCAGAGTGCTGCATGTAGTTCTGGATTGCCAAACTGGAGGGCTTGTGGGGCAGCAGTCTGAGGATGGAAGTCTGAGAACCCAAGCTAGGCCTAGGTTTCTGGGTCAGGATATGGCAGGCACAATCTACAGACCTGAATCGAGGTCTCGTGCATCTGAAGTCAGGGCGAGGATCAGATGATCGCTCAGGTTGGACATTCTGTCCCTGATGGCCCCTTCTTGAAGGGGGGGTGGATCACGAGGCCATGGGGGTTTTCCCACGATGGGAGTTGTGAGAAGATCCCAACTGCAAAGATTCTTCTGCAGGGCAATTGAGACCTGTTGGTTGGCTCCAGGACAACAATTCCGAGCAGGGTTCTAAGGATGGATGGCTGGGTAGGCCACCTCGCATTCCAATTGTCTCCAAGCAACAAGACAGGTTAGATCTGCTGGATAAGGGGGAGCAACCGAGGAGGCTGAATTGAAATGGACTCTCCCGTGGATATGTCCTAATATGATTTTGTGTCTATGGAGACCTTGGTTTGAAGCGGTGGCACTGGGGCCCTGAAGGGTTCTCCTAAAGAGAGGCTTTCACACAGCTCCATTGAGCAAGTTTCCCATGTGTAGATGAGATTTGTTCTGATGGGTGAGTCAAGAAACAGCCATATGCTGTTATTGAAATCCAGGCCTCTGAGGAGAGATGCCTGGAAACCAAAGCAATGTATCCGTCAGGTGACTAGTGGCCTGTTCGTTCCTTTTTACCTCTGGGGACATCATTCTACGGGTCTGAGTGCCGGTAGGTTCTCAGATGGGGCAGATTGCCCCTGTTTGTCCTGGGAAGCCACCACTATTGGGATGGCCTCAGGGATTTTGGAGGTTTATCCTATTAGTAGGGTTGCGGCCATTGGAATGGGCACATACAATTCCATTGGAGAGGGCAAGCACAGTCCTCAGGTTTGGCTCCAGGCGCCTGAGCATGTAGGGTGTGTATGCCAGGGCTGTTTGGACAGTTGTCTGAAAACACAAACTCAGCTTATGTTTCGGGTCATAGGTATGGCAGGACTGAACAACAGACTATGAGGAGAACTCTTCGGGATATGAAAAAAGGGCGAGTGTGAGGCTCTTGCTCAAGTTTTTGTCTCTGGATATCGTGTCACACATGGTCGTGAAATTTCCGGGTGACTTCATGGGAAATGGACGAGTCTTACTCTCCGGGGGTTTGGCCACATCCAAAGAGTTTGGGGGTCATTCTGTGGGATGGAAGAAGTCCGTTGTTCTGTTGTTGTTGATTTGTTTTGTTTTGTTTTTCAACCTCAGGTGTCCCACCAAATGAGGGATTCCAGAGTAGAGCCCTGGGGAGGGGCGACTGGACAACCAGAAATCTGGTTAAAAATTGGGGCCTAGGGACATGTCATGCCCATTATGACATCTAATGGTCCAGCCACTGAGGACGTACTAGAGGACAGGACTCACGGACTCACGGAGAGGGTCACAATGCGTGTTTATGCCCTCGTCGCACTCAAGGATGGGCGGGGCCTCAGGGTGAATGCTGGTTTCTCCTACACTGAACGTTGGACAACATGCCAACCACAAGGTTTCTTGCCATGGGTAAGGAAGAGTTCTGATTTCTGTATCACCGTCACCCCTGGGCAGTGATTGGAGATAAGGTCTAGGTTCTGAAGGCTGAAAAGTGAGGTAGGGAAGAGATGATGACCTAAGGCCATGGCGGTTTTGATGTGCTCAGTGTGCGGTCAGCTGTCTGTGTTTTGGTCACGAGGTCCGGGCTCAGGTTGTCCGACAGTGCATTAGTGCCCAGGTTAGACTATACATTTTGGGTGCATTCGAGTGTCGTGAAGGTTCTTATCTGAAGAACTTTTCAGGATATGAAGAATGAGCGAGTCTGAGGCACATGCTCAGGATTTGTCTGTGGATTTTGTATCAGCGATGGCCGTGGAATGTTGGGAAGGCCTCATGGGCCATGGACACATCTTAATCTCTGTGGATTTGGCCCCATCCCAATTGTTTTTCGTCAATCTGTGGGATGGGACGACTCCTCAGGTTTGTTAACTCAGGTGTCCCACCAAAGGATGAATTCCAAAGCAGAGCCCTGGGGAAGAGTGAAGGGACAACCCGAACTATGGTTAAAAATTGGGGCCTAGGGGAATGGCAAGCCCAATATGCTGTCTCTCCATCCAGCCACTGAGAGGCCTTGCCCGAGGACTTGGCATAGGCTGAGGGTCACAATGTGTGTTGGTGACCAATGTGGCCCGCAAGCATGGGCGGGGCCAGATGGGCCAGACTGGTTTCAACTACACTGAAACTTGGACAACATGCCAACCACAAGGTTTCTTGCCATGGAGAAAGAGTTCTGATTTCTGCATCATTTTAAACCCGGGCCGTGATTGGAGATAAGGTCTAGGTTCTGAAGCCTGAAAACCGAGGTTGAGATGAGATGACGTCCTAAGGCCATGGTGGGTCCGATGTGCTCAGTTTGCGGCCAGCTGTCTGGGTGGGACCAGGAGGTCCAGGCTCAGCTGTGTCAGAAACGACATTAGTGCCCAGGTCAGCCTATATATTTGGGGTACAGCTGAATGGCGTGCAGGTTGATCCTCATTTGGGGTTTCTGGGTAGCCCCATAGGGCAATGTTTTTCTTCTGGAGGGCAGCAGAGTGCTGCATTGTAGTTTGGATTGCCAAACTGGAGGGACTGTGGGCCAGGAGTCTGAGGACGGATGTCTGAGAACCCAAGCTAGGCCTTGGATTCTGGGTGAGGTTATGGCAGGCACAATCTACAGGCCTGAATCGATATCTCGTGCATCTGAAGTCAGGGCGAGGATCAGACAATCGCTCAGGTTGGACATTCTGTCCCTGATGGCCCCTTCTTGAAGGGAGGGTGGATCACGAGGCCATGGGGGTTTTCCCACGATGGGAGTTGTGAGAAGTTCCCAAATGCAAAGATTCTACTGTAGGACAATTGAGACCTGTTGGTTGGCTCCAGGACAACGTTTCTGAGCAGGGTTCTAAGGATGGATGGCTGGGTAGCCCACCACGCATTCCAATTTTCTCCACGCAACAAGACAGGTTAGATCTGCTGGATCTGGGGGAGCAACCGAGGAGGCTGAGTTGATATGTACTCTCCCGTGGATGTGTCCTAATATGATTTTGTGTCTATGGAGACCTTGGAATGAAGCGGTGGCACTGGGGCCCTGAAGGGTTCTCCTAAAGAGCGGCTTTCACACAGCTCCATCATGCAAGTTTCCCATGTGTAGATGAGATTTGTTCTGATGGGTGAGTCAAGAAACAGCCATATGCTGTTCTGACTGGGTGCATCCGAGTGTCGTTTAGCTTCTTATCTGAGGAACTTTTCAGGATATGAAGAATGAGCGAGTCTGAGGCGTGTGCTCAGGCTTTTGTCTCTGGATTTTGTATCAGAGAAGGACGTGGAATGTTGGGGAGGCCTCAAGTGTCATGACGAATCTTTTTTTCTGTGGATTGGGCCCGATTCCAATTGTTTTTAGTCAATCTGTAGGATGGGCGTACTCCTTTCAGGTTTGTTACCTTAGGTGTCCCACCAAAAGAGCAATTCCAAAGCAGAGCCCTGGGGAAGAGTGAAAGGACAACCCAAAATATGGTTAAAAAATGGGGCCCTAGGGGCATGTCAAGCCCAAATATGCTGTTTCTCAATCCAGCCACTGTAGTCCTTATCTGAGTACTGGGCTCAGGACTGAGGGACACAATGTGTGTTTTGGGGACCAATGTGGCCCGCAAGCATGGACGGGGCCTCATGTAATGAAGCGGTGGCACTGGGGGCCCTGAAGGCTTTCATAAAGAGAGGCTTTCACACAGCTCCATCGTGCAAGTTTCCCATGTGTAGATGAGATTTGTTCTGATGGGTGAGTCAAGAAAACAGGCATATGCTGTTATTGAAATCCAGGCCTCTGAGGAGAGATGCCTGGAAGCCAAAACCAATGGATCCGATAGTTCCCTAGGAGCCTGTTTGTTTCCTTTTATCTCTGGGGA